>NC_056728.1:1246222073-1246247073 GCF_019279795.1 Protopterus annectens | reverse complement strand
GTGTGTGTGTGTGTGTGTGTGTGTGTGTGTGTGTGTGTGTGTGTGCATATGTGTGAGTGTATGTGTTTGCATGAACACAATCAAATACCGTGGTAGCACTACATCCTGCTCCCATGCTTAATCCACTACAAGAGCAGGATCTTGCATGGCCATGCTTCCTAAAACCAGAAGATGTAGTGGCTCTCCAGTCAAGTGGATGCCCACCCTTGCCCAGAAGACATTCTGTCAAAAATACTACCCTATCCAGTATGTTGTTCATCCTGTCTAAGGAGTTGCCCTCACAGTTTAGGGAGTTACGCATGTCAGAATGTGCAGTGTTTAGTAGTCACACTATCTTTACAGAGGGCCTGGTGGAACATGCCTATGCCTCCACTATGGCCCTAAACATATGTCTGGTGACACCTGATGACAGACCAGCATCAGGAGGAGAGTGGACAGCAGACCTCCTTTGATCAGTCCTACCACCCTTTTTATGTGGCACCACATCCTCACAATGGTTTCCAGGAGAAGCAACAAGCAACTGGTTCTGGATCTGGAGTAACCACACTAGCCTAATCAATTGTGCCACCCTCAACCTTGTCCTATATCAGAGGTCTCGGTGTCATGGGTATGTGTTGTCATATTGACTGTGTCCAAAATATCAGCAGTGGATGTGGGAACCACAACCTCAGTATCAGACTTACCTTCTGTACCCCTGACTGTGCCTCTTCATCACTACCATCATCATCAGAGCTTACCAATACTCAAACATCAAGTGGTTGGAGTTGTAAAGCGCCATGCTATGGATCACCTATGGTAACAAGCAATAAGCAAAACAAACATAAAAAGAGAGAAAATAAAATTTATCAAGTATTTTTCTTATACAAAAACTATGTTAAACTTTAACAGCTGTGAAAGCAACCCAAACTTTACTCTAATATAAACATGAATCTACCTTATATATATTAATAACAATAACTAAATGTATGCTTACCATGTGCAGGTGGGCTGGCAGCCTGCAATCCAGACGTGCCTCTGTGAGAGGAAAGAAAAGCAATCTAAATACCACAATACAAAAGAAACAAGAAAAATAGAACAATCCCCTTACAAGTGCAGTTTAAAAATGTTCTGATACAAAAATGTAGTGAACTGTTGGATTGCAACGCCCACCACTATTTCTCTTTGACTGTAGTCTGACACTCAGTTATTGCTGGCTATATATATATATATATATATATATATATATATATATATATATATATATATATATATATATATATATATCAGACATGTAAGATTTATTCACATTAAGATATAACAATGACACCTGCCTTTTGCATACCTGGAAGGTTTAGTAGCAACACTGTGGGTCTACTGTCCACATATGCCCCAACATCAAGGATTCTATGGTAACCCTCTCCTGAGTTATCAGGATCTCTGATGATGGATAGGAACTCCTCTGTTTCAGTAAGGGGTGGTTCTGTAGCAGGACCACCCCCATAGCCACCTGTTCCTGAGAAACATCAGCCACCCCACAGCAGACAGAGGTTATCATGTTACTTGCTCAGTGTCATATTTGAGAGTAAGTTCTCCCATGCCCCCCAAAAGCATTAATGTCATTGACAACTTGCTGTCATATCCTGTCTGATGATGGCTTTCAGGGTACCAATTTCTTCTTGACAACATACCCCTGTATGAAATGAAACAAAAAACAGATGCACACACACACACACACACACACACACACACACACACACACACACACACACACACACACATATATATATATATATATATATATATATATATCAAATATTCAGACAGGATGGCTGAGCTCAGTTATGTTTGACTGCATGCACCTAACATGCACAAGACAATTTAAAAGTTAATTCTTCCTATCACTACACACGTTAGGACAGTCCTCTCCCTTTACCAAAATATACATTTTTTTTAAATCAGCTATCGACAACGATATATAACAGTTCTGTAATGCAGATAGCACAGGTTTAACAATATCAATTAAAAATGCAGCATTAGAAATGCAAGCCAGAACTATTGTAACTGCCATCTCCACTGCTGTGGAAGACAGTCAAGCAGAAATCCACAAAAATAACTTATTTTTCCTTTTCTGCTAATGCAGATAAAAATGCCACACCTTCTTATAAAGTTAGAATATACTCATATGCAATAACTGTGCAAACATCAAATTAAATATAAACTAAAAAATTGGTCATGTAGCATTCAGTAGCATACTTTTTGTAATGTAGACATGGCTATGCCAAAACAAAATGATAAAGAAAAAACAAGATAAAAAAATGTTTTTCATTGGTCAGTTCAATTCACCTTTTAATGTTAAACTAAAACATTATGTAAGAAATAGCAACATACATTGACAATATAGCAGTGTAGAAGTAGATGATTCTCCACAAGTTGTGTTTTTTTTAGCAGTATCGAGCTCTCTGGATCAAAACAGTCCCCCTGCTATGATTCATGGGCATTAGTTACATGATTACCTTTATTTAGTGCAGATTCATTCCTGTGAGCACTGTGAGTATACAAATGAGGTGTTAAATCATTAGTATTCCTGAATCACAACCTATACCAAGTGAAGGAAATGTAAACATGGTGTAAGGACCTACACGATTACATGCACATGACATAGCAGTGCAATGATGAGCATTGAGAAGTGTTCCCTGATAATGGCTTGTGGATGTCTATGATTACTTTGACTGCAGGAGCAATCAGCTTTCACAGTCTCCCCTCTTTGATGTACACCTACTGAGGGTGTGCCAGGGCAAAAAGACAAACCAAAAAGTCTGAAAGAACATTGAGTGAATTAGGAGACTGACATTTCTACATTAAAATGCTGGCTTTAATGACCACCGTTCCTGACCCTTAGTAAGAAATGCTGTCCATATTCAAGGGACTACTTTAAGCATTGAAAAAATAGCACATGCAATGAAATAGAGATATAATTGCTGTTAAGAAAACATAGATAAGGGAATTATGCACCATATATAAAAATGAAGGAATACACCTGAAAGTGTGCACAGTCCTTGTTTAATATTGTGTGAGTACATGGGTATCCTGTTTACAGTATCCCAATCACCTAGACATTTACTGTCAAATGAGAAAGAAAAACTTTCATAACTTGTTTCTGTTCCACTTTCACTGTGAATTGACATGATGTAAACAAACAAATTCTCTATGTGTTCAAATAAGTCCCAAGCACTAAGTCCAGAAAGAAGAAACAAGTGAGGATTTAACTATCTAAAATTTATTCATACAAACAGTAAAACACAAAGCTTTCAAGTCAAAGTAACTCTTGTTGAATGCTGAAAAAGTTCTGTTCATATTCAATTAATATCCATAGACCGACCAGCCCACTCAATTAGCAACTAATTAAACAATCAATTAATAAGAAATCAATACAATTATAAAACAACATATCATAAAAATTCTCTTTTATATTTTAAAATTGGTTTTACACTAGTTTTAACATTACGTCCAGGCATTTTTGTCTGCTCTAAAACAATGTATCCATTAATATTCAGCTAATTCAGTCTTCATAATAATATCTACCTTTCTGTAACACTCTAAATTTAAAAACGTGTTCATTCCCCATAAGCTTGATATGCTTGCTTAGGGCATTACTATCAATTTCCCCTACTAATTTCAGAAAGGTGCGATCTTATCCTTTCCCTTAACGTTTGGTTCATCTTACCTATATAGAATTGCTCACATTTACTACAATTAGCCATATATATTAAATTATCAGTACCACAAGTGGCAAAGGCAGTAAAATAAAATAATTGATTGGTGATAGGATGCATAAATGTTAACTCACTGTCAACAGAAGAACAATATGAACAATTGTGACAAGGAACAGTCCCCTTAGTATTAGATTTAAACATAAATGCATCATTAAAGGACAAATCTTTGTAACACAGTCGTTGTTTTAAATTCCTTTCTTTATTAAAAGAAAAGGATAATTTATCCCCTACTATTTCCTTTATGTCAGAATTAAATTGCAAAATGCCCTAGTTCTTATATAGAACTGATTTAATCATTGATGTATGCATATTATACTTTATAACATATCTTATAACACTTGTATTATTACATCACCTCTCTCTACACACATATTTATTCTTTCTGAAAATAGTGGTTTAGCAGAAGCAATACATTCATTAATCACATTCTGTTTTACTTCCTTAATTAGTTCCTTACCAGAACCCCTTGCCTGAAAATCCTAAGATGTTCTAGACATTTCAGATTTAAAACAGTCATAGTTAATATTAAGTCTACTTGCTTTAACAAGTTTGCTTTTAACATCACTGCTATATACATGTCATGGATGCATACTATCATAGTGCAAATACCTAGTAGCTTGAATATCATTTCTTTGTATAGTTGTATTGATTAAATAGTGTGACAGTGATTACTATCATATACTGTCAGCCACCTCACAACCACCTTTATGTACACTTCTACTTATGAGATGAATTTACAGTGGCAGGCTGTTACACTAGAACATCCTAGGATCCCCAAGAAAATAACTTTTTGGACATGCAATGATTACATAATGGTACCATAACTGAAGGATCTTACATTTTGAGTACAAATTCTCATTTGTTGCATGAGTTTGATGCTGTGTAACTAAATATGTAGGATGTCTGAGGCCAGCTGTGAGTACTGTGTATGCAATTTGCTGAATTCTGACTAAACTCAATTATTCATATTATATTCGTAGCTCCCTTCTTAATGCGCACATTCGGTGTAGTTATTTGTGAAAGCCTCCATTGCTATCTGATGTGACACAGGCAATTAAAACAGAGGTCTGGAGAGAGCCTTGTATAACAGGCAGGGGTTTGAATCTGGTAGCATATGTCTGTCAGGCAACAGTGGCTTACACACAGACAATACTTATGACACACTCACAAGGCCACCTTTTTCAGGCCTTGCCTTACAAGGTAGGTCAATCAAACACCTTATGGTAGGAATGTGCTGTAAGGCCTTCAAGGGTGTTCTTCATGACAGGACCTATATGTGTATTTCTGTGGTGCTCTTGATTGTTATACAGCTCTCTGATATCTTTCCTGGCATGTTTTCAAGAATGACATGATGTGACTGTATGTCATTCATTGCTCAAATGCATCACCTATTCCCAAAATAATTATGCTCTGTACTGCGTGTCTTCATTCAGACATTTCTTTAATACTGAAATTGTTTTTGCCAAACTACACAGCTTAATGGCAGATGAAGGATTCCATAAATATTTCTTACTATATGGCATGTTGCCAGACCATCAGAAACTGTGACTGGTACTCTGTTGCAACACTTTCTAGAGTGTTGCTGCTGTTGAATTGCTGTTTTGTTACTGTTCCCTGTAATTCCACTTGAGCATGCCCAGCATAATGCTGCTAAGATGTTTCCAAGCAAAGGAAAACCTGAAATCATGACATGTCATCTGATCTGTGTTGTTATTTGTCACTTAAGTATGTTGTGCATTATTAGATTACTGTTTAGCATTTACTTTTCTTGCCAGGTTCCTATCATGTAATCAAACTTCCAGAAGGTCGAACACCAGAAGTTCGAACTTGGAAGTTCAAAAGTTGAAAATGTCAAAGCCATGGAAGTCTGAATTATTTCCCAGGGAAAGAATTCAGTTGGCCATTTCTGCGGCTTCGACATTTTCTCCACTGTCATGCGAAAGTCACGGAACAGGTTAAGGTAAGTGTGCAATTGTGACAGATGTTGGGGTTAGGGTGCAGGTAAGGTAAGTGTGTGATAGTGACAGACTTTAGGGTTAGGGTGTGGGTAAGGTAAGTGTGCAATAGTGATGGACTTTAGGGTTAGGGTGCGGGTAAGGTAAGTGTGCGATAGGGATAGACTTTAGGGTTAGGGTGTGAGTAAGGTAAGTGTGCGATAGTGACGGACTTTAGGGTTAGGGTGCAGGTAAGGTAAGTGTGCAATAGTGATGGACCTTAGGATTAGGGTGCGGGTAAGGTAAGTGCGCAATAGTGACGGACTTTAGGGTTAGGGTGTGGGTAAGGTAAGTGTGCGATGGTGACGGACCTTAGGGTTAGGGTTTGGGTTAAGGTTAGTGCATAGATAGTTGTGTATGTAAGGTTTAGTGTAGGTTTATAAGGTTTTTGTGTGCTTGTGTTGTGTGTGTGTTTATCGGAACAGCAATTTTTTTCCCTGGGAAAAAATTCGCTGTTATGATGTTTCGATGTTATCACATTTCAATCTTCCAAGTTAAAACTTATGGTGTTCGAAATTTTAGAAATTCGATTATGTGATATAGACCCTTTCTTGACACCCCTATAGTACCTTTTTTGGCAGTGTTCCAAAGACCAAATTACCACCATAACAGCTATAAATAAATGCAATCTGAGGGTCATGCTGCTCAATGCTAGAAGTTTAAATCTCAAGATACACTCACTCTAAGTACGCCTCAAAATGGAGAACATCGACATTTGTACTATAATGGAGACCTGGTTTAAAGTGGTAGAATGCACCCCTGCACTACCAGGCTATAACTCATTCCACACCTTTCTACCCCGAAACATGGACCGAAGCTCCAAAGGCAGTGGTGTCTCCATATTCATAATGGATATGCACACCTCCAGACTAGTAGCCCAACATAATACTTCAGATACAACTAACATTGGGTAAGATGGTGATCCAGGTCATAGCCTGCTATAGGTTCCCAACCATGCCCCTAGACCCTCATGCCATGATCCTAATCACCTTGGAATCTATCAAGGTCCAACCCAACACTCTCATACCAGGAGACTCCAACTACCCCTCCATCAACTTGGAAAACTACTCAAGCACCTATACACTGGCCCAAAGCTTCCTGGAATTCATCAGTTCCAATGCCCTGGACCAGCTCATTCTGACCCCCACTGGAGGAAGCAACATCCCTGACCTGGTTATTACTAACATGGGTGACCATTACTCTACACAATAGTCAATCCATCCCTGGTCAGATCCAACCATAAACTAATCACCATGGAAATCCACATCTCACCCACACCCCCTGCAAAGGTAACCACCTTGAAAAACTTCTCCAAAGCTGACTTTGGGCTCCTAAAAACAGAGGTGGCTAACTTCACGGCACCCATGCCAATGGAAAATATATTGATGACTGCCGAATCATACACCAATGCACTGTATGAACATGTACATAAATGCATGGAACTAGCCATTCCCAACAAAACCAAGACACTCTCCTCTAAAAATGGAAGCCAATCTGGTGGTCCCCTGCCATTAATAAACTCTACAACAGAAGGAAGAAACTGTTGCAGAAAAAGGTGAAGTCCCAAGACTGGAAAAACTCCCTTATTAACCTCAACAAAATGTTGAGATCCCTCATCAAATCCTCGAAAGCCAGCTATGAAGGCAGAATTGCAGCAGCCACTAAAAACAATCACAAAGTTTTCTATAGTTATATCAAGAACCTCAATGGCAATACCCAGATTTGCTCTGAGTTACTGCACAATGGTACCTCCTATACTGAGCCAACAGATATTACCAACATAATGGCCGACAAATTCGGTGCCAACTTTACGACTCTCTCCGCCTCTAAATGACCAATCACAATAGCAGAAGAATGCCACACACCCAGCATTACTGCAGCACAAGTTAAAGCTGCATTGTCCAAGGCCAAGAATACAGCTTCCATGGGACCCAATAATATCCTTGGCTGTGTTCTACATGAACTACAAAGCGAACTGGCACCACATCTGTGTGCCCTGTTCAGTCACAGCCTCACCTCAGGCTTTGTCCCTGCTGAATGGCACACTGCTACAGTCATCCCTCTCCATAAAGGGGGAGAGACTACAGATCCTGGGAATTATCACCCCATTAGCCCAATGAGTCTCATATGTAAAGCTATGGAGTGCATCATCATGGGCCTGATTAACAAAGATATAGGAAATCTCCAAACTCTAGACCCCATGAAATTTGACTTTGTGAAATGAAGATCATGCCTGCTCAACCTGGTTGACTTCTTTGAGTCAGTCACCAGGGCTGTGGATGAAGGTAAGGCAGTTCATACAGCCTACCTTGATCTGGCCAAGGCCTTTGATACCATCCCTCACTCGGGAATTATTGATAAACTCACCAAACTAGGCATCAACCCCTATCACTAGGTGGGTTGCAAATTGGCTCACAGATAGAACACACATTGTGAAAGTAGAGGACTCCAAGTCAGACTGCCAACCAGTCATGAGTGGAGTCCCACAGGGATTGGTCCTGGGTCCTCTCCTGTTCAGCATCTACTTCTCAGAAGTCCAGGCCAACACAAAGGGACTCTGGCTGACCAAGTTTGCAGATGACTACAAGCTGGGAGCCATTATTAACTCCCAAAGTGATGCAGACACCCTACAGAAAGGCCTCACTGAGACCAATGACTGGTGTCGAAACCATGGCGTTAAGCTTAATGCCAAAAAATGTGTCGTCGTCCCCTTTGGTAAAAACTCATTTCCCACTAATTACCACATTGATGGTAGCCCACTGAACACTGAAGGCATTATAAGAGATCTGGGAATGCAGGTTGACAGCTACCTCTCCTTCGACCACCACATTGCCACTGTGGTCAGAAAGTCCTTCTATGTGGCACATCTTATTACCAAGGGTTTTGCATGCAGGAAGAAAGAAGTCATCATCTCTCTCTACTCTTCCCTCATCAGACTAGTCATCGAGTATAATGCCTCATTTAGCATGTACCTCACTAGACACCTGCAACAGCTGGAGAGGCCACAGAAGTAACTCACAAAGAAAATCCTAGGCCTTAAACACTTGTCCTATAGGAACAGGCTTAAAAAACTCCAACTATTCTCCATCACATGTCACCTTAGAGGCAATCTCTGACTTACAAAGGCATGTCTGACCCAGCTCTGTTAGAAATGCTACATCTAAAGAAATACCAATCCCTCCACACCACACACTCCAGAGACCTCAACCTCATTACCACAATCAGCAGAACATGCTGGAGGGACAGGTTCCTCACCCAGAGACTGCCCATGCTCTGGAATAGACTTCCCATACATGTCAAGCAGTCACCTCACTGTCCCTCTTCAAGAGAAACTTTGATGAGTGAATGGATAATTAGAAAGTTCACCCCAGAGGTCACTTCAGTGACTCTACTTGATAGAGGCACTGGAACTAATGTCGGGCGGCATGATGCCAGGGCATTTCTATGGGCAAGGCTTATAAAGGCTCCAGGGCCATTAGCATAGTACACACCTATGAACCTATGAATATAACTATACAACTCTTGCTTGCCTATTGCATGTTCATAGGTGATAAACCCCTTTCTTATGAGTGCCACTATTTCTTTACCAAACTTATGCCCATTTCTGATGTACCTAACATTGCAACTGTAAGGTCTAATTTGTTCTAGAGTATAAATGTTGATGCAGAGAATACAGCAGTGGCATCAGCTTTCATATACAAAGTTCCTGTATATACATCTCATTTGCAATAACTGCAGTCTATGCATTCATCCCATAATGTATCTTCTGTCCTTGCTGTTATCTCAGCTCTGTATTTAATTAACATGTATATCGCATTTTCACTCCCCTCAGTTTGCAGCACTATATCCCTATCACATCCTGTTAGCATGCCCATTTTTATTTATGTGCATAACTGTGGTGTTGTCTATTACATTAATTGTTACATCAATATCGCAATGCTTCTTAGACACTTCATCACATTTGCCTATAGTATATGAGCACACTATACACATTTCCCTTCCTCATTAATTATGCAATATAACACACTTATTATTTGTGTGCAATTCCCCCATTTCACTTTCCCTCCTATATAATTTCACTCTATTTGCTCTTAATATGTCTGGGCTGCAGTGGAAGCTTGAATCTGAGCTTTGCATGTATGAAAGCTATTTTGTTTAAGTACTGTGCTCAAGTTTGCAAGCACCTGTCCATGGCTGTGAACACTACTGCTGGCCAGAAAAAGGTGCTTCCAAATGTGCAGGTACAATTAGCAGAATGAATTTTTAATTAGCACTGCTGCTCATCATGTTAACACACCTAAATCGAGTAGATAATACAGTGGTGCCTACAGGATTGTTAATGAATCCCAGGTAATGATTTAGGTGGTGGTGTAATGACACAATTGCTTTTCCACTTTCTTTTCACGTTTCACTTTACACCTAATACTTTTTTTTTTCATCAGGTCCTTTTCTGGTTCTGGAATTTTTAGTCTGATGCTTCCAATGGCAAGTACTGTTCATGAACTATTATTCTTTTCTTTGAGCACAACACATTGCAAAATGTATACTAAAACTGACATCTTTGAACATGCCTCCACTCTACCTAGATGTCTCTTCTTAATGCTTGTTCCCTTATCTTCACCACCTCTAATCATAGTGTCTTCTCTAAAGAGACTGATTAACTTTTCTATGTCCTGTGTGAGGTCTGAGACAAACACATTAAACAAAGTTAAACTTGACAACCACAGTGGGACACTACTATAGCAATAACCCATGCCTGGGTGTGGGTAGTGCTGGATTTACCCACGGTTGGCGTGGTTTGGTCACGAGGGCGAAGCCTGAGTGGCCAAACAAAGCCAACCGTGGGTAAATCCAACATTACCCACACCCAGAAGTGGGTTATTGCTATTATACAATGACATCATTTAAGAAAAAAAATAATTACTTTTCTTAAATAATGGCATTGTATAATGCCTCCTTGCTGCCCTTCCGCAGTTGTCTGGTATTCTGCAGCAGTTCTGATGTACTGCACATGCGTATGCCTACGCAGTACATCAGAACTGTGGGCAAAAGCAACGGAGAAAGCAAGATTTCAGTTGCTTTTTACAAACTGTTTTCACTATGTTAAATGGATTTAACATAGCGAGACAGCTTTAAAAAAAGCAATGGAGAATCTCCAATGCTTTTGTTAAAGCTGTCTCGGTATGTTAAACCCATTTAACATAGCGAGACAGTTTTGAAAAAAGCAACGGAGAAAGCAAGATCTCTGTTGCTTTTTACAAACTGTCTTGCTATGTTAAAGGAGTTTAACATAGTGAGACAGCTTTAGAAAAGCAACAGAGAATCTCCGTTGCTTTTTTTAAAGCTGTCTCGCTATGTTAAACTCGTTTAACATAGCAAAACAGTGAGAAGAAAGAGTTATAGTAATGGAAAAAGTCCGGGTGACCGGACCTTTTTCCATTTCTATAACTCTGATTTACAACATGCATGCTGAACAATCAGCGTGCACGTTTTTCAATATTAATGGGGGAGAGTTGTATAATTGTCATTTTTTACCCTCAGTCTATTACCTTCAATTCCTGGTTATATGGCCTTTTGTCTATCCAGCCCACAAAGACCAGTGTAAAATCTTTTCCCTCGAATCTTTGCAATAAGTGTGATGTGTGGAATTTAGTAAAAGCTTTTTTGAACTCCAGGTAGATCACATTTGTAAGCCCATACCTTTGCACTTTCTAGCGACCCAATCATAGAGCTGGTATTAATTTGATTGACAAGATCAACCCAAAGTGAAACTATGACATGATTCAGAGTTTCCCATTTTGTCCAGGAATCTTGTAAACCTTGGCTTGAGAACAGCTTCCATCATTTTGCCCACCACTGTAGTCTGGCTTGCTGATCTATATTTTCCTGAGCTACTGCTTGGGCTGCCTTTGTAATCTGCTGCTGCTACTTGCCTCTTGTCTCTTGTAATGTCTCCCTTCATAAAAGACCTACTGAACAGGTGTGAAAGAGGTCTTAGCAGACATCATCCTGTTTATTTATTTACTTGTTTATTTGCTGTTTCTTTCTTTTTTGTTTTTCTTTCTCTTTCTTTTTCTTTCTTTCTTTCTTTCTTTCTTTCTTTCTTTCTTTCTTTCTTTCTTTCTATGTTTGGCAGTTAGCACAAAGAGTCATGGCTATGAACTGTAGTAGAGGGTTTAATTTCCTCGGCCCTCATTTGACTGCCATGTAACCTTGAGCATTTCACTTAACAAACATTGCTTCTGGGGCACTCTTGAAAAGGGATTTTTACCCAGTGGGCCTGCATGGTTAACAAATAGGTATTATTTTTGCTTATTAATAATTTGGTTTGTTGGTCAGAGGCACTCATTCTAATGGACTTTGTTTCAAAATAACAGTAGATTATTACAATATTAGTTCAAAATTTAAAAAAAAGGGTACTTACATATTATCGCAACCGGGTTGCAAATGTGATAGTTTCAGTACATGATTAAAGACGGTTTTGTTCCCCTTTTGATGATGTATTTTTAATATGTAAGTATCTTTCAAAGTATTGACAAACGAGACACCCTTGACATTTTGTGGTATATAATTAAAAATGCATCACTGAAAGGGGAAGAAAACGGTCTTTAATTGTGTACTGAAGCTATCATAGCAGGTCAGCTATTTCTGCTGTGTGAGACATTTACAATAAAAATACATTAGCATTTTTTAAAACTGGCAGCCAGTATAATATGTAGAGGTACAGATGAATTAACTACAGTTTGACAGGACTGAAAGAATTTGAAATAGATTGTTGACTGTGCAGTAGCTCATGTTGTTCTTAGTCGTTGTCAAAAATAAATAAATTCAGGTCTCATTTTCTACTGTGAGCTGGATTTATGCCTGTACTATGCCTGCTTTGAATGATTCCAGGAGGAGTGAATATTCTCATTGCTGTCATCTACAAGTTGCCTAAAGTGATTTTAAATTGAAATATAATTGCATGGCAAATATTTTGTAATATGGTCCATGCTTCACATGCTGAAATATGCAGGGAAATGTCGTTTATTTGTGAAACAGTAGTTGTGACACAATTCTGTATTACGGAGAACGTATACTTTATTTAACCACACAAAAATTAGTTTCTTGCTGTTGCCAGCATCATTTTAGATTATCTCTTTAATTGTATCGCCACATAGACATTAACTTAAGAAAATAATTTAAGGAGTGATGCAGTTTCACATTTTTCCACCATTACTTAGACACATTTGGAACATGGTTGCGATAATATGTAAGTATCAAAACTTTTTAACTTTTTTAACAAAAAAAAAAAAAAATACTGAATAATTTAGCAAGCTGTGCAAGTACAGTAAAAGTGTAATATTTTCAGAGACTTATGCAGCTTAATGTCTAGTGAAGAGAAGAAATAACTGTTAAACATGCATATGTAACAAAACATGAGCATTTAATTTCACAGTTTTACACACATTGTACCAAATTCCAAAAAAGGTTATGTGTAAGTGACTTATTTTGGTATAAGTCCTACCTATATAACAGGCTTACACCTGCTGTCATCCTGTTCTCAGCATAAGTGGTCACTTACTGAGAGCAAGTTTTTTTGGAATCAGGGCTATTGTATATGTATAAATAAGCAGGGTAAAATGAGATACATATATAGAGATAAGTATGTCTGTCATGGGTGGGTAAGTAGAGAATATTCAAAGAGCTACACTGATCATTTTCATGAAGGTGTGGGAAAGATTTGGACCTAAAATAGTCAAATAAAACTGCTCACACCAATTAGGAGCACTTGTCAAAGCCAGGCAAATAAAATAGTATTTATATATTTTATTACCTATTGATAGAATTGTTAGCTTTTATATATACATATATTAATTCATGAGATCATATCATATAGTATTATGTTTATATAGATTTGCACCATGCACTTTAATATATATTATATTAAGATGTGAACAATATGTGGTTTTATTTGATGAAGGTTTCATGATTCTGAAATAGCGTAAAGATGAGCAAGATAATATAGATTAGAAAGTTTTTTATGTGATTAGTTTTATATTTCCTTATATTAAGGTAGTGCTATGTTCTCCATGAAATACATATATACAGATGAACGCAAAATTCTGATGTGATAGAGGAGATATATATGCATTTGTATCTGAATGGATCCATTTACAATAATGAACATATAGCCCTTTAACTGAAATAAGAGGTTGCCTTAAGTTAAGTCATTAAATGGTTCTCTAATTAATTAATCACACTAATTGAATACAATGCTTGACTATATAAACTGGAATAACAGAGCTTGTAACAGAATCTGATGAAGCGTACTACAGCTACGCGAAAGCGCTTATTCTTTGTGGTTTTATGTATGGAATAAAGAGGAATTTTCGTATTATTTTGTCTCACTTGGACTGGTTTCAACATTTGACTGTGTGAGTACTTTCAGTGACTTCAGTGCCTTCTCCGTGTGGATACACTTGTGTTTGTTTTACTATTTTATTTGGACCTAAAAGTAATATATAAAATAGAAAAGCAGAGGGTTTAGGTTTGAATAACAGAAGTATTCTGATAGTAGGCACATTTCTGATTATCCTAGAGATGTTTATGAAGCGCAGTGAAAAACAAAATATATGAATGGATTTCCTTTAACAGGTACTTATTCTTGGAGTTTAGGGACAATGAAGGAGAAGCTATGGTCATTGTGTTGTGTGATTATTTCAAGAGATTAATAAAGCAAGTGGTGAAAACGGGAACGCATCTATGAAGGCAGTAGGATGAACTGGTAATGTGTCTTCTGGCAAAAAAGGGAAAGGATTGAAACAGGATTGGGAGTGTGTGAACTTATGAAAAAACATTTTTCTAAATGCCAACAGAATGTGATAAACTCATTAAAACAACTTTCAGCGACAGCAGAGTTTTCTCTTTTCTCCACTGTATATATACCTTGGAGTAGGGTTTTTTTTTTTGGTGGGGGGCATGTCCCACACATGGAGAGTGTAGGGGATCTTAATTCCCACCAAAAGAAAAAAAATCCTTTAAGGCTCACTAAAAGGGTTTTAGTATTTTTTTATTGCTCTATTAGCATTTGGATGAACAGAGGTCAAAATATCAACATGAATATATACTGAATGAACAAGTTGGTCTCATTTTTTTTTTTTTTTTGAGCACAAGGCAATGGTGTTCTCTGTTGAGAGAAAGGGTTAGGAATCTGCAAATCTTACTGGAAATGTTTAGTAAAGACTGAGAGTTCTGGAGAGAGGGCAGAAGTGCGGGAATACTGGATGGTGTAGGGGAATTAAAAAAATTATTTGAGAAAATCCGGTGGAAAGAGGTGGCCTGTTTTTCTTGTAATTCGGTTTTAATTGCATCACTTTTGTGAGACTGATGCATTACTTGGTTAGTACAATTCCAGAATTTCTTGGGTCACTTCATGTGATACATTTCTGATCTTCAGGGTGCATGGATCTGTCACTTCTAACTACTTTTTAGTTACATTTCTTAGTGTTATGACTTTTCTGTGGTACCTGTGTTGAGGTCTCTTTTCCATTACTGCCAAACAGTATTTCTCATTTTGAACACAGCCCCCTCTTTCTGGTGATGTCCCATACTGTCCTGCATTATCCTACCCAGATTTGCTGTTGTCCATGCTCTGCCTCATTGCACTACAGTAGCTTATGCAGGAAAGCACATATGTGCTGACACCCATGCATCTGTTGTTTAGCACTGAACAGGATATCTATGCTTTTCTTCTAAGTGTGCTCCCTGTGCTTTCTTAATGCTACAATAGGCACTGCTCTGAACTCTGTGTCACTGCACTATCTGGTGTGCCACTCTTTTTGTTTTATTTCTACAGACATCACTAGGTATAGGTAAGAACAGAAAAGTGTTAAGCTGAAAATATAGGGCTAATGCTGTGTGTGTGTGTGTGTGTGTGTGTGTGTGTGTGTGTGTGTGTGTGTGTGTGTGTGTGTGTGTGTGTGTGTGTGTGTGTGTGTGTGTGTGTGTGTGTGTGTGTGCGTGTGTGTGTGTGTTTGTGTGTGAGTGTGAAGAGATGAATGGCAGGTTGTCTGAAGCCTAATTAGTTTAGGGGTGGGCCTCTACAAAGTGCTTTTGTAGTATTCAATAGTTAGAGGGAGGGTTACTGAATTAAATTTAGCATAAGAAGTAGACAGTTCAAGAGTCACTGATTTTTTTTTTCAAAGAATTTTATTAAATAATTATTAAAATGAACAAATATTTCCATGAAATTATAACATTTTTTTCTTTAAAGTTAAAAAACAAGAAATTAAAAAAACAAACGTTCTAATATATAAACCAATGTAACTAAACTATGTACAAAGACGTTCATCATGCAAAAAAAATTTTCTTAATGTAGCTGTAGGATTAATAAAAATCATCTGTTTACATAAATTAATAAACTATTTTTCTAGAAGTTCATAGATGATATTCCATGAATTATATAATGTAGTATTCCTAGATGATCTAGATTTAATAGTTAACATTTCCAAATTACACGATTCAAGGAGTATATTTTTAAATTCCAAAAATGTAGGTGCTGTACTAGATTTCCAATTCTTAGTGATTGTTTTTCTAGCTATAGATAGTATAGACCAAACCAAAGGGTACTTATTCTCTTTTATACAATCAGGAGCAGGAGTATTAAATAAAACAAGTGATTTAGATATAAAGAAATTATCAGTAAAAATTGTTTGCAACAAATTATTAATATCATCCCAAAATTTTCTTAAATATATGCAATTATAAAACATATGAGACCAGAGCAGTACAAGAACAGGGAAGTTAGGATGAAAACTCTCCGGTATATACTGAAATAGCAATCTGTTCTAACAGTATTATGAAAAAAATTCATGTTTGTGATCCCACGATAATGACCACACATGCACAATTCATACTTTTTATTGGGGGGGGGTGTACCTTCACGGAATTTTCAGGGGGGGATGCATGACCTCTCATTCCATGTTAAATATTTTAGATAACTCTAAGGTCATTATTACTCAGAAGAAAAAGAAATATTTCTGACAGCGTGCTGTATAAGTTGATCAAGGGCAGCCTTTTGGTCAGACCATTACAAAGGGAAAGGATTGAAACAGGATTGGAAGTGTGTGAACTTATGAAAAAACATTTTTCTAAATGCCAACAGAATGTGATAAACTCATTAAAACAACTTTCAGTGACAGCAGAGTTTTCTCTTTTCTCCACTGTATATATATCTAGGAGTAGTTTTTTTTTTTTTTTTTTTTTTTGGTGGGGGGCATGTCCCACACATGGAGAGTGTAGGGGATCTTAATTCCCACCAAAAGAAAAAAAATCCTTTAAGGTTCACTAAAAGGGTTTTAGTATTTTTTTTATTGCTCTATTAGCATTTGGATGAACAGAGGTCAAAATATGAAAATGAATATAAACTGTATGAACAAGCTGGTCTCATTTATTTTTTTTTTTTGAGCGCAAGGCAATGGTGTTCTCTGTTGAGAGAAAGGGTTAGGAATCTGCAAATCTTACTGGAAATGTTTAGTAAAGACTGAGGGTTCTGGAGAGAGGGCAGAAGTGTGGGAATACTGGATGGTGTAGAGGAATTAAAAAAATTATTTGAGAAAATCCGGTGGAAAGAGGTGGACTGTTTTTCTTGCAATTCAGTTTTAGTTGCATCACTTTTGTGAGACTGATGCATTACTTGGTTAGTACAATTCCAGAATTTCTTGGGTCACTTCATGTGATACATTTCTGATCTTCAGGGTGCATGGATCTGTCACTTCTAACTACTTTTTAGTTACATTTCTTAGTGTTATGAACTTTTCTGTGGTACCTGTGTTGAGGTCTCTTTTCCATTACTGCAAAACAGTATTTCTCATTTTGAACACAGCCCCCTCTTTCTGGTGATGCCCCATACTGTCCTGCATTATCCTACCTAGATTTGCTGTTGTCCATGCTCTGCCTCATTGCACTGTAGTAGCTTATGCAGGAAAGCACATATGTGCTGACACCCACGCATCTATTGTTTTGCACTGAACAGGATATCTATGCTTTTCTTCTAAGTGTGCTCCCTGTGCTTTCTTAATGCTACAATAGGCACTGCTCTGACCTCTGTGTCACTGCAATGTCTGGTGTGCCACTCTTTTTGTTTTATTTCTACAGACATCACCAAGTATAGGTAAGAACATATTCTGGAATGAGAAAACATGCTTTTTTTCCTCTTTAGTTGAAACATACGTATTCAGAATAACTGAGTTTATTTTTATATTAACTTTGAGCAGAACTGTAGCTAAGTAAATACTGCTACCTTTCTTTCTTTCTTCAACTCAAAGTTGAGAAAAAAAAAACATCATTTACAAATTTCTGAAAAGATTGAACTTCTTCCTTACAATGTTTACTGACACACAGTCCAGCTAAAAGCAAACAGCCATGATATTAGCTATGGCTGCTTAAACATGTGTCGTTTCTGTACTCACGCCCAGTTGGCTACTGTTTTACAGTGCTGTTCAGGGCCCTAACAGCTTGCACCTGAAGCATCTGTAAACTTTACTGTACTCTACCACCGGTCCTAATTTTTGGTAGGAGCAAGATGTGCTAATATTCATGGAGGGTTGAGTTAGCAGTACTAGATCTTAATGTTAAGTGATTTAAAGTCAGGCTGACTGCATTTAGCAGTTGTGAAACCAAACTAAGTCTAAACAGGATGTGTTTAATTTGCAATCCCTTTTCAAAACTTCATATAATTTCTTATAAATATTTTACATTTACAGTAAATTTACCCTAATACATTAAATGTTTGTACATATTAAATGTCTCTATGAATGACTGTCACTGTGCATCAGTCACAAGGTGCCAGCCTGTACCTCCAGTAAAACATTTTATGTAGCAGATCAAGTGCCAAGAGACTGGATAGGATGGAAAGTCTGAGTAATTGATTGATTGATTGATTGATTGATTGATTGACTGATTGATTGATCGTTGGCAGATGTCTTCCCTGAAGGGAGTTTGTAGGAATGTCTTGTATAAAATCACCCCCAAGTGGAGACTGCTAGCAGCACAGCACATATATGGGGAGATGAGATTGCAACTTATTGGATAACAGCCTTGTCTCTCAGCTACGAAGCTATGTTTCTCTCTCTCTAGTGAAAGAATCTGTGTACTGGGTTACTTCATCAGAACAAATGAGTGATGGCAGCAATGACATGAAGTCTGTCACCGGGGGGGGGAGGAAAGTTCTCCATTATGTTGATAAGGTAAATAACACTTATTTACAAAAATCACAGTATAGTAGTACTGCAGAAATCCTAACAATGCTGACAAATAAGGTAAAAATGTATAAATTAAGGGAAGATGACAGAAGCAGCTGTACTGATATCATGCAAACCTAAAAGGTTAGACATTCTAGAAATAAATCATTAACTTAATCTAGTCAGTTAGTACAATGAGTAATCAAACTAGAAGGCACACGATCAAAGATATAAGAATGGAATTTCAGAAATAAACAAAAACAATAAAGAAAAATGTTTCAATGAATCTATTGCTGGATTGTCAATGCCAACTGGCTGACAGACAGGATGCAGATAATCAAAATAGGGAATGCTCCACAAAGAGACCAGTCACCACTGGAGTCCCACGGGTTCTGTGGTGGGACATCTCTTGTTTAGTATCTAATTTTCTGAAGTAAAAGCCAATACCAGAGGGCTCTGGCTGACTAACTTTGCATTGAATATAATGCCCACTTTGGAATGCATCTGTCCAGCACATGCAACAATTGGAACATCCACAGAGATACCTTACTAAAAGGAGACAAGGCCTGGACTACATATCCTACATGGACCTACGCAAAGCCTTGTCACTATGCTTGATATCCTACAGATTGCTAAGAGGTGACCTGTGTCTGGCATATAAGGCATCCTCTGACCCATTATGATGGATTTACTGCACATCAGCAAGTCAAATGGCATCAGAAATACTTGGTCTAGGGATCTAAACCTTTTCTGCAACATCAGCAGAACAGTTTGGAAGGACAGGTAGATTTCATAGAGGATACCGTTGCTATGGAACAGACTCTCTGTCCACATAAAAGAAAGTTTATCCCTGTCTATTTTTAAGTACAACTTAGATCAATGGATGGGAAACAGAAAATTTACCCCAGGACTGTCCCCTGTATGACTAATGGAAAGATGAAATTCCTAAATGCTTATCCCATGCATGGGGCCCCTCAAATTATCTGTGGTATGATCACAGTTATTCTCATTAGGGGTAATATATAATTATTGACCATAAGATGTGTAAGGCTAATCTGCAACCAAATAGGATAGGTTATTTTTAGCACAAAAAAAGGGAAACTGGTTAGACTTAAAATGGCCCACAAGGGCAGCTAGCCAGGTACTTATCTATTAACCTGTGAACTTATTTATGTTAACTTTATGAGGGGAGGCATACGTTTACAAAGTTCTGGCTTTTTTATACAGAGTGAATTAATTTATTTTTAACAGGAGAATGCAAAGATACTTTACAATAAATGAAGTAATGTATATCATTGTGCTTTAAACCAACAGCAAAAGAAAAGAAAAAAGTAGCTATTTTGTTTCATAGAGTGGATTTAAAGAACATTTTCTCTAGCATTTGCTGTTTATTATTTTTAGGATAAGTTCTAAAAGCATCCATGTTTATATTTAATTTGGGGCTGTAATGTATACCTCCTTCTACTCTGTTTTTAGCATTGGTGTCTTTCTTCACCATTATCTTGGTAATAAACCTCCATTCCATGTTCCTCTTGCTCTTTCTCCTTTGCTGTTGTCTCAGTCCTATTACCATCTGTACAGACACCATCAGAGAAACAGCTGCAGTAATATTCTGTTGTGGGATATGTGTGTACAATTATAGCTTGAAAGCTTTGGTAGAGAACTTTCTTTTTAACCCCTGACCCTGGTCACTCCTCTTGCATTCAGCATGGTATAGCATACTGAATAAAAGTAGGCTTCCAAACATGTCAACTGAACGTGAGACAGGTACCAGTCAAGATATGATTATGTATGTAAAGAAAACATTAGTTTGGGCATCTAGCCAGCATCAGATAGCAGTACCACTCTAAAGGAATTCCGAGTCTCAGCAGACAGAATGTTATATGTACAGTTGGTAAATACAATTAAAACATGTAATATAAAATATTGAAAATATATTGTAAGAAATAAAGGCAGTTCTCTAACATGTTAAAATGTAGAACATCATGATTCAAATATATGGCCTCATCATATTGCTGCTCATTTAAAATCAGTTTAATTAACAAATTAAGGACACTGTTACCCATAACTTGGTATATATTTTTCCCTTGTTAAGAAATGCTCTTTCTATTCTACATTACCACTTTCTTTAAAAAAACCCTTATATGTCTGCAGTTCTGCTAATTCTAGTGAGGGAAGATAATACATTAATTGAGCAAGCAGAAGGAATGTTTTATCTGCATTATATGAAAACCCTGAAATAATGTTATCTGTCTATAAATTAGCTTCTCCTTATTTGATTTATTAGCTCATTAAAATAAATATGATCAAGTGGTTTCCATTCATCTCAGCTGTCCAGAATTTCATAGAATATCCAGATTTTTACCTTATATTTTTGCTCTGATCCTCATAAAACTTATGTCTTCTGGCAAATCACTAAGGATTGAAGCCACTAAACATTAATATAAATTTGATTTTTACATCTAATATCTTTCAGAAAATGAATACTATAAAACCTGTTATTCTAGCAACTTTCTACGTTTATAAGATGAATATTTAAAATCTGGCCCTGGGCCTTCTTCCCTCTTCCCCATTATTTCTGGCTTTGTCCAGTGAGACATTAAGAGATATGGTGGGTTTTGTTTAAAAGCTTCTAAAAAATGGCAACCTCAAATTGTCTCTTTCCATATTAGTTTATGTAAGATTGTAATTTCCATAAAACTAGAAGCACTATCATTTGATACAGCAGATTCCTTCAAGCTTTTCGATGCTTAATCTTCAAAAAAGCACTCTTTCATTGTCAAATAATACATCTGTAAATATTGGTACAATATCCATATAACATGCCCATGTTAGTCACATTTCTTCCATTTACGACAAATACAAAATCTTGGTAGTTATTCTGGAAATTTACATATAAATATATCCCATTTTGTTACACTAATCCCAGGACAGTTTATGATCTATTTAAATTCCTATAGAGCACTTGCAAAAGCACAGCACATGGTATTCCCATTTTGCTTGCTTGTTGCTCCTAAAAGCAGATCAGACAATTGTCAAACACCTTTTCTGAGACTGTTCAACTACAATAATATTATGGGTCAAACTACTACATTATCAGTACATGATTGCAGACGTTAAAGTTAAAATTTTCAGAGCACTTCTGAATGTCTTTATTAAAGATGTTGTAAAGGAAAACAATAACACTGCAGATCATTTCCACTTGGTCAAATTATGTACTTCCAATAAATTTGAAGTGTGATATGGGCTTGGGTACATGATTAAACTGATTAGCTAGCAACATGTCTGCTTTTGTGTCTTCATTTACAATGCCTTATATGTGCTGTGCAACATACATGTCACAAAAGCACCTGAATCATACATCAAGTGTGGAAGAAAATGGTACCAGATGTACCTGAAATTTCAAAAATGGAAGGAAATGAGTAAGGCCTTGGCAAGTTTAATTCTGGTGTCTGCCAAAAAAACAATTACTAGAAAATGAAAATTATTCAAAGTATTGAATATTGTAGCACAGATAAACAAACTAGAAGTGGGATCTTTAGAAAAGACTAGGAGTAAGTTACACAGAGAAAAAAATGGAAATTGTGGGAATAACATAAACATAATGTTTTGGAGGAGAAGTTAGATTTATAGGAAGGCATGAATTGAGCAATGTACGTAATGTTGGATTGATGATAGTTATACAAAAAATGTGATATATAAAGTTTATAACTAGGGACATGTTAGTATGATTTGTTTTCTTTTATATAAATGTTTGCTTGCCTGTCTTAATTGATCATGCAATAAAGGTGTTAAAAAAGGAAGGAGCTAGCTATAACATTTTCAGTGGAAAACTTATTTTTGATTCTCAGCTGCTCAGACAATATCAGCTTCACACTTCATTTTCTTCATCTACTTCAGCCTGTTTTTATTTTATTTTATTTTATTTTTTATTTTTACTGGTAAAGATAATGCAAACAATAGCTGTCTAAGCCACAGTTATTTCCTTTTCTGAAAAACAAATGTCTGCTTTACTACATTAATTTTACTTCAAATACAAGTCTGTAGTTCATACAACAGTGAAAATTAAAATTTTTATGAAGAGTTAGAAAGTACATAACTGTTACTTCAATATGGGAGAAGTGTTACTTCAAATGTTGGGAAGATTTACTTCCATTTTTCGCTCAGAATGCCAATAGTTCATTGATAACTGTTCTGAACATGCAGATAAATATGTTATAAACACTGTTTTGAACTGGTGGACAATAACACCACATGCACAAATACCGTAGATATAGCAAACCTACTGGCAGACAGTTTCAGTGAAAACTTCACCCCCCCCCCTGTCCCCCATCAGTAATCCAGGACATCCCCAGCACCTGCCCCCCTCCCCTCATCACCAGGGAGCAGGTCCTTAATGCCCTCTCAAAGGCAAAAAATACAGTCTCCATGGGACCCAAAAACATCCCTGGCTGTATCCTACATGAACTCAGGCATGAGTTCTAAGCTCCATTAGACATCCTATTCAACCAAAGCCTGAGCACCGGCTTCATCCCAGCTGAATGGAGAACAGCCACTGTCATCCCTTTACACAAAGGTGGAGCGTACACTGACCCAGGCAATTATAGGACCATCAGCCTAACTAGCCTGATCTGCAAGGTCATGGAACACATTATCATGGAACTTATAAACAAGGACATTGGCAACCTCCAAACACTTGACCCCACACAGTTTGGTTTTGTCAGAGGGAGATCATGCCTGTTAAACTTGGTTGACTTCTTTGAAACAGTCACCAAAACTATGAACGAGGGGAAGATGCTGCACACTCCCTATCTTGACTTAGCCAAAGCCTTTGACACTATTCCCCACTCGGGCATAATAGATAAACTCTCCCATCCAGGCATCAACCGGTATGTTACCAGATGGGTAGCTAACTGGCTCACTGATAGAACCCACCCTGTCAAAGCAGGGGAAGCACCTCTAGTAGTAGACCCATAATGAATGGTGTACCCCAAGGATCAATCTTGGGGCCTTTACTGTTTGGGATAAACTTTTCTCAGGTGCAAGCCAAAACTAGTGGTCTGTAGCTGACCAGGTTTGCAGATGAATGCAAGCTGGCTGATGTCTTAATTTCCCAGGTGATATGAACATCCTCCAAGGGGCCTTACACAAACTAATGACTGGTGCCAGAAGCATGGCCTCAAACTGAATACCAAAAAATACATCATTATCCCGTTTGGGGAATAATTATCACTAATTATCACTTTAATAGCAATGTATTAAGCATGCAATCAGTCATGAGGGACTTGGGCACCCAGATTGATAGCATCCTGACTTTTGACCACCACGTTGCCTCTGTTGTACGGAAGGCTTTCTATATGGCCAACCTCATAAATAAGGGTATTTCATCCAGGAACAAGGAGGTCATAACAACCCTGTACTCCTCCCTTATCAGACCCATTATCAAGTACAATGCCCCCTTCAGCATGTAGCTTGCTAAGCACATGCAGCAGTTGGAGAGACAACAGAGGTTCCTAACCAGGAAAATCCAGGGTCTCAAACACCTATCCTATACAGATAGGCTAAAAGCCCTGTCCCTCTACTCAATCTCATACAGACTGCTCAGAGGTGACCTGTGTCTAGCATACAAGGCAATTTCAGACCCAGCCTTAATGGAGTTGCTGCATATCCATAAGACAAACTCCACTTGCACAACCCACATGCAAGGCCTTTACCTGGTTTATGACATTAATAGAACTTGTTGGTGGGATAGATTTGTGTCCCAAAGACTCCCTCGTCTGTGGAATAGACTACCTCTCCATGTCAAGCAGAGTACTTCTCTAGCCCTCTGTAAGAGGAATGTGGACAACTGAATGGAAAACAGAAAATATACCCATAGGATCCCACCTGTGTTCCTGCTGGATGGGGGAAACAGGTGCTGACTTTGAGGGAACATGGGCAAAATTATTGGCTAGGCTTATAAGGGCCTCAGGGCCAATAGCCTAGTATTATCCTATAAACCTATAAACCTAAACTTGGAACTCCTCAATCA